>NW_026089415.1:0-16791 GCF_933775445.1 Argentina anserina | reverse complement strand
GTTTTGGCCGCCGCCGCCTACATTAGAGGCGCCCGCTCGATAATCGCCCGGCCCCAAACTCGGCCGGCTCGCCCCAACTGGCGAACGAAGGCCGGGAGGCGGCCGCGAACTTGGCCGGACTGGGGCGGGCGCCATCAATCGGCGGCGGCGCTCGCATTGGCTCGCAGCGGCGCCCGATTGTCGCGCGCCTTAATGAGCGGCTCTGTTTGCCTCTCTCGCCTCGCGGCGCCGTCCGACCACACAATTGAAGCCAACCAAACAGTGAGGCAACTGAATCGAATCGAATCGCAGCGAATCGCAGCGAAACGAAACAAAGCAAACAAACGTCGGCGCCGGCCGGCCATTCAAATCGCGACGCAACTCGGCCGACGACGCATCAATGCGCAGCCTGGCCCAGGTGGGGCGAGCTAACTGGCGCCGGCGCCAGTTAATCCAGCGAGCAGAATGCTCGGCCAGGTCGCGGCCAAAGTGCAGCCGAGATGCGCCAACTGTTGGCCATTGTTGGCGGCGGCGGCGGCGGCGGCGGCTGCAAACCATTTGCTTGGCTTCCTCTCCTTGGCGCCGTTCAGTTGCCGCATTCCGGGCAACAAATGAGCCCGCAGCGGCGCGGCCTCGCCGCAACGGCATGCAAATTGCCGGCCGGCCGGCGGCTCGTCCTATTCGTCAGCCAGCCGCGCGACAGACAGGCTGGAGGACGGACGGACGGACGGACGGACAGACGAGAGGCTGGCAGACGCACCTGGCCGGTTGGCTGATTAGCTGCGACCGCCGCCGCCGTCGCCGCTCGGACACTGACCGGCCCCCGGGCGGCTCCTCGGCGGCCGCCAAAGGAGCCAGCGAGCGCCGAAGGAGAAGTGCGCGGCCAACCGGCGCGTTAATCGGCCAAACACATCTGGCCACTTCTGGCCCGGCTGAAAGGGATGATGATGTTGATGGCGTCGCCTAATGGAGCCGCCGCCGCCGCCGCTTGATGTGGATGCCTAATGTGAGCGGCGACTCGCTGCTGATGAGCGAGCCGATATCGTGGGCCCACCCGTCTGGCCCAAATAGGCGACCGACGCTTGCGCTTGCTTCAGATTGCAATCAGTTGGCAGCCGCCGCCGCCGCCGCCGCTGCTATTTAGCCGATGGCAGCGGCAGCAGCAGCAGCAGGAAGTCGCCTCTGTTTTTTCATTCATACATTTGGCTGGCTTTTCGAGCGGCGGCGGCGGCGGCGGCGGCGGCGACGACGACGACGCCATCAGGTTTCAAGCCAAACGTCTGCGAAAGTGGGGAAAAAAGGGGCTCACTCGATCGACTGGCTGGCTCCTAATTTATATGTAGAAAATTAAATGAGTTTCTTGGCGGCGGCGGCGGCGGCGGCGTCGCGCGCGCGCGACTTGCTCTCAACTCTGGGCGCCGGCTTCGAGTCAGCCGAAGACGCAAGACGACTTGCTGCTTCTATTTCTGCTCCCGCCAAATCGAATCGACGACGGCTTGCATTCGGCGGCGGCGGCGTCGGCGGCGGCGGCGGCCCCAGCGTCGGCGGTGCCACCGAAAGCGGCAACTCCGCAAGCGAGAAAAAAAGGGGAGCCCCGCGCTTCTTTCTTGCCCGGCCAAAGCTGGCGGAAATCAATTTCCTATTGATTGTGGGCCCAAGCAGTGCGGAAACGAATGAGCGCCGCCGCCGCCGCCGATTAAGCCAGCGGCGGCACAACTTGCCCGAGTGAGGAGAGACGCGCCTAAGCGTTGAAAAATCGTAGTTAACGGATCGGATTTGGGCCCGCCTCGGTCTCGCTTTATTCGGGGCTCGAGTGAGCCCCTTTGGGCCCGGCCGCAGATTAGGCGGCCGCCACCGCAGAAAGAATGAGCGCGCGCGAGGCCATTGCGAGCCGGCGCCCGATGGGTAGGCCGCCCGATGGTCGTCCGTCCAACTCTTCTCCTTCCTCGGTCGGCGCTGCGCATAACTTGTAGAGATTTCCTCGGCCACATCTCCATCGCCGCCGCCGCCGCCGCCGCCGCCAATCCGATTAGTCGCCGCCGCCGCCGTCGGCGCACAGGCCCATTTTAGAGTCGGTGGCAATGGTCAGAGCTTTCAAAAAGGGTGGTCAAAAGAGTAAGTTTGCGTGAGTAAAAAGAGTGATTAATCGAGAAAGTAGTGATTTCGGGTGCTTACGGCTCAAAGTGGTGGCTATTTACGAGATTTGAAACGAGAACCAAAACGAGATCGAAACAAGCCGAGCAGACGATCGCAGAAGATCAGACGACAAGCAAAATCTCCATAGCCACCCTTTTCACCATTTTTCGTGATTAAGCCGAGAAATCACCCGAATGCGTGTTTATAGTGGTTATTTCCGATGCACCTGTCGATGCCAGACACTCAAAACTACCGGCAATCGACTTCTCTTGATAATCACCACTAACATTATTTTTCGGTAAACTACTCACTTTGTGAAGGTCTGGCAATGGTGCGGCCGCCGGAAGCCCGCGCCAGGTGGGCGTGCTCATTCGTGGTTCACTCGAGCCGGCCCATCGTCGCTGGCCGGCCAAGGCGAACGCGAAGGCGCGAACGAACGGCAACCGCCGGACCAGCTGCCGGGCCATTTTCTTTGCCGCCGCCGCCGCCGCCGCTGCCGCTGCCTACGCCGCCTCTCTGGCAGGCCCATTCCACTCGAGGCGATAATCCTCTTTGAATAAGGCGTCGCTTCTCTCTCGCTCTCTCAAAGCCATGACGAGCGACTGGCCGGCTGGCTGGCTGGCTGGCTGGCCGTCCCTTCGAGCGAGCCGCACTTTTCTTCTAGCGAGGCGGCGGCTGCAAACGAGCAAACAAATGGCTCGCCCATTCACCGGGCCGCCGCCGCCGCCAAGTGCAAACAGCAACGCCGCCAACCGACGACAATTCCGCTGCGGGTTGCATCGCGAGCGCGCGCAAGCCCCCCAGCCCTGGCCAGGTGAGCGGCCAAGTGTCGGGCGCTTTCCTCGCTTTCCTGCAAAGCTGCCTCCTGGCGTCGTCTCCGGAGTGCGGCCCGAGCGCCAGCCGGAGGGAGCCTTTTTCTTTCGCGATCGCTCGCTCGCTCGCTTCCCTCTAATAGAGTGGACTCGTCGTCGTCGTCGTCGTCGTCGTTGGACCATTTGCCGGTGCTGCTGCTGCCGTCGCCGTCGCCGCCGCCGCCGACTGCTGATGACAAATGGAATAAAATCAAGCGGCTGCCAGCCGGCCGGTGGCGATGGCACGCCATTGCTCGCCGATTTGGGCCAGCCCCGAGCGAGGCCAGACGGCGGGCCGGCCGGCCGCCGAGTTGGCGCGCGCGGCTTGAATTTCGCTCGCCGCTCCGCCCGGCAGCCGACTGGGCTCCCTCGAGACGTCATCACCTGTTCTTTTGCAGGGCGCGGCGGCGGCGGCGCCACCAACCGTTCGCTTGCCAGACGATGGGCCGGCCAGCCGGCGCCCATCGCTCAAGCGGCCGGCCGGCCGGCCGGCCGCCGGGTCATCGTCGCGCTCAGATGCCGCCCCTTTCATTTGAATGCGGCGAGAATAATTCATCATTAAACTGTTGTTGCTGCTGCTGTCGCTGCTGCTGCTGCTGCTGCTGCCGGCTGTTATTGTTGTCCCTGTCGGTGTCGGTGTTGTTGTTATTACATCGGCATCGCGCGCCGAGCGTCCCTCGTGGAATACAAAGCCAATTGGCATCGGATCGTTCATCTTGAGACGCCATTGCCAGCAGGCGATGGCGTGTTGTCGCCGCCAGCCAGCCAGCCAGTCGGCCAGAATTTCGCATTGAAACCTAATGAATTTGCTCAAACGCGGCGGCGGCCGCCTTCAGCTCCTCTAGCCGAGAGCTCGAGTTTGAAATTGCGCGCCGCCGGTGGTTGTGCTGCTGATGCTACTGCTGCTCGAATGGCAGCGCCCGCTCTAAAAAGTATCACAAACACACAGGCCTGTGCGCTATAAATGAACACATTTGTATGTCGGTGGCGCTAATGTCTGCGCCGGCGGCTCTCATTGTGCGCGCGCGCTCGCGCCAGTCGCCATCGTCGCCCTCCCAGGACTCTGCCGCCGGTCTCAGGGGAAAACTAGATGATGGCCGGCAGCCGGGCGGTTCCTTTAAAACGCCGGCCGGGAGTGAAAAAGATCCTCAGCCTGGGCCAGATAACAAGCCGTCCGGCTGGCTTGTTTTGCGGGCCTCCAGCCCCCACCCACCAACCAAGGCAATGAGGAACATTGTTTCCTTATTAGCCTCCCTTCTTCTAGTTCGGGCAAGTTGCTAGCGTTCGCCACCGGCTAACTCGGCCCCAGGATCAGCCGCCGACTCGGCAGCTTGTTTACAGGAGAGAGAGAGAGAGAGAGAGAGATGCGATGGGGCACAATATTCTCGTGTCATGTTTACACAAGCATCACGTTGGGCCGCCGCCGCCGCCGCCACTCACTTGGCTTTGCGAGCCAGTTGGTGGCCAACGAGCGAGCTGCCAGCCAGCTGCTATCTGCGAGCTGCAATCGATTGACGCCGCTGCCGCCCAAGATGCTATCTCTCGCTCTCTCACTTCGCGCGAGCTGGCCGAGGGGAGGCCCATTTAACGCGACAAAGGCAGCCTGCCCTCCAGCCAGCCAGCCAGCCAGACACTCGAGCGGCACTATCGCACTGCTCGAGCCAGCCAAGAGAGTTGGCCTCCGCGGGCTGGCTGGCTGGCCCATTCTGGCCGCCGCCTCGGAGTCGCTCGAGCCAAACCTGGGCCGGAGCGCGCAACTCCCTTCACTCATTCATCATTCAATTTGGCGGCCAAGTCGAGCGCGCACTGATTGATCGGCGCTGGGGGCCGGCTAAGGAGAGGCAAGCCGGGCCGGGCCGAGACGAGACAACGACCGACTTTGGTGCAGCATCTGGCCAGCATCACAAGCGGATGGCTGGCGAGGAGCACTCTCGGGCCTCTGCGCGCGCCCCGACCGGCATCAGTCTTACCTTTCTCGGCCAAGCGCTCGCTCCCGTTCGCGCTCTGGCGGCGGCAGCGGCGCGAGACGCACTCAAGGGAGGAGCTGGCTAATTTCTGCTTCAACAGCTCGCTTCCCTGATAGCCAACTTGAGCGGGGGCCCTAAATTAGCGGCGGCGCCGGCGACCGGCCTAAGCACATATCGCACTTACGCCTCTGGCGCCAGCCAGCCAGTCAGCCGGCTTCCAGTGTTGAGCGCAACCATTCGGCGCGACGCTCGCGCAACTGTATTGAGAACCACTTTGAGCTGGACGAGCCACTGCCGCCGCCGACGCCAAGCGAATCGGCGGCGGCGGCGGCGGCTGAGGCGCCACTAATTTTCCGCCATGGACATTCCTTTGACTTGATGGCTCATTTCGGCTCACCTGTGATTCTAATGCAACTGTCGCTGGCGCCGTTGACGCCGCGTGCCTCCGCCGCGTGCGCGCGCCGAGTCACGAAAACAAAGTGCCAAATTGGCCATGTCAACGAGAGATGGCCACGCTATCCGTAATTGTCGCGCTCTCGTCGTCGTCGGTGTTTGCGCGCCTGCGCACAAGTGGCCACTTTTAGTGCGCCAGCAGATGGAATAGCATGCTCGATAATCGATGTGCGCGAATGTAGATGGCGCACCGAATTGCTAACCTTCCCACCCAATCCCATTCTACCTCTCAATTCATTCAAACAGAATAGGCAGAATAGGAAATGGAACCCCAGCAGCAGCAGCCGCGCAGATGGACTCGCTCGGCCGCCACCAAGTGTCTGGTCGAGGCGGCGCTACTGCAGCGCATCGGCCTGCCCGAAGAGGTCGGCCTGTTCGAGGAGTTCGAGGAACTATCGAAGACGTACACGATCGAGGCGCCATTCGTGAGCCGGAGCCAAATTGAGCTCATGTTTGACGTCTACGACGGGCGCAAGTTGTCGCTTGGCGGCAGCGGCGCCGGCGGCTCAGGTAGTTCGCCGGGCCTCGAGGGCGGCGGCGGCGCCGCCGCCGGCCAGTCAGCGCAGCCGGACAGCAGCAGCAAGCTCAGCGTGGCCGCCAGCGAGGGATCCCGGCTCGCGCGCAGCTCGTTGCTGGCGCGCCGCTCGGTTGGCGGCCTCAAGGCAATCAGCAAGCGGCGCAGAAGGCGCACGCCCAATCTGACCTGGTGCAAGCTGATGTTCGGCGGCGGCGGCGGCGCCGGCAACAGCGCCAAGGATGGCCCATCAAAGGAGGCCTCGAATGGACGCGGCGGCGGCGGCGGCGTCAAGTTCCAGCTGCGCGGCTGCCTCAGCAAGAGCGAAACCGCTGGCCAGGATCTGTGGCTGTCGCCGTCGAGTTCGCGCGCCAGCGAGCTGGTTGGCGCGTCGGCGGCCGCCGGCCCAACCAAAGCGAGCCCCTCGGACGAGTATCTGAGCGCCGCGCTCGACTGTGATTACGATGGCGACGGCTACGAGCGGGCGGCCAACCTCGACGAGGACGCGCGAGCCGAGGAGGCCGAGCTCAAGGCCGAGGTGCTGCAGCTGATCGGGCCCCTCTTCAGTCGGCTCCGGCGGAGCTCGACGTTCAGCCTGGATGGGGGCCGCCACTTCGGGAGCGGCGGCGAACCGAACGCCATCGGCCTCGAGCAGCAGCAGCAGGTTATCCTCGACGGCTCGGTGGGCGCCGCCGGGCACATCAGTGTCTGCCTCTTCGACAAGCGACACCGGACGCTCAAATCGAAGCTCGAGGCCGAGAACGGCCGGCGCTGGTGGCGAGTCGAGTCGATTCTCGAGGACTTGAGCTGGCGGATGCGATCAACAAGCGTTGGCGGCGGCGGCGGCGCCGCCAGCTCGACGAGTGCTAATCGCGCCAAGGAGAGCAAGCGCTCGTCATCGTCAGCGTGGTCGGCGTCGTCGTTTGAGCTGGCCGAGCAGAAATTAAATCGCTATCTGAGCAAACGGAAAGTGTCCAAATCGATTCTCATGGAGGACCAAAATAGTTGCACCCGAAGCGAGAAGCTGAACAGGGAACAATTTGATCGATTGGTTAGCCTGACCAAGGATAGTTTGAATCATTTGATTGATGCGCAGTTGCTACTGCGCAACAAGCTAACGAGCGAGCTGCAACAGCAGCAGCAGCAGCAGCTGCTGCAGCCGGTTCACTTGCAGCCTGCGCAGCAGCAGCAGCAAATGATTGCGCGCGAGAACGAGTACGAATCGCTGCTAAAGAGCAACTTTAATCTACTTAAAGTATGGCAGAATTTCGAGGAAACCAAGCGGCTCGCTTGCTTTGTGTGCGAACCAATCAAGGCCAACCTGGCCGACCTGTTCTGGTTCAGTCGGCAGCGATTCTCGGGCTTTGGCGGCTCGCCGGCCGGCGCGCAGGCTCTGCTCGCGAGCCCGCTGATCAGCTTGGACGCCATCCAGGTGAAGCGCGGTCTGTTGCAGGTAAGTCCACTTCGAATCATAATAAATAATAATATTCTTCCTAATTCGATTGAGTTGCGGCCCGAGATTTCGGGCCGAGCCGCTAGACCCTCAGCTCTGAGATCATGCATGGCCGGTGGGCGGCTGCGCGCGCCGACTGTTGCGCCCTCGTGTAGCAAAAGTGGGCATTCGTTTCGATAATCTGGGGCCGATTTGCCATCGACTCGAGCAAGACGCCCGTCACGAATACATCGTCCACCCAGAGAGGCCGCTCGAAGCGGCCTGGCTCGATGGCGGCGGCGGCGCTGGCGGCGTCGCTTCTTAGCAGGAGCGCGTGTGCAAGCGAGTAGAGCCGCCCGAGGAGCTCGAGCGGCGCCAGGTAGGCCAAACCCGAACAGTAGCCGGGAAACGTGTCGAACTGATACTCGTCCCGAGTGAGCAGCCATTTGGCGCCGCTCTCGCCCCTTAAAACGCGACTATTTGCGGGAAATCTGGCGCACATAATCCAATTCGGCTCCTCCTTTAAGGGGCTCATCGAGGAGGTTGCAGGGGCCGGGCCATGAATGCGGGCGGCCGCTGAATCTCCTGAGCCGATTGAAATCGGCGGCAATTGCGGCGGCGGCGGCGGCGGCGGCGGCGACTGGGAGCTGATTGAGTGGGCGCTCGCGCTTTCCTCGTACAAGTCGATCAGCTGCCGTAGGTCGACCTGGGCGTCGTCGTCGCATTTAAGCACGAGCAGTCGGCCTGGCCCGAATGATGACGCCGACGTGATCCTCATGAGCCACTTGAAGATGGACAAATGTTTCAGGCTCATGGATCTATAGTTTTCGTATAAATTTATCACCAGTAAGTCGCCGAATCGTTTTGATTCTCTCGAGATTCTCTCGCCGAGTTTGTTGCTTGATCGCCGCTCGCGGCCGCCGCCGCTGCTGCTTGCACTAAGATTCTCGATCTCTGGCGGCGGCCGGCCCAAGGCGAACACGTACTCAATTCTGCTGATCGCGCTGATGGGCTTAGTGGTGGCGGCGGCGGCGGCGGTGGCGGCGGCGGCGGCGGTGGCCGCGGCGGCATCCACTGTGGCTGTGGCGGCGGCGCCGCCGCCATTGGCTTTCGGGTCACGCTCCTGGCGCTCGCAGAGGATTCTGTTTAAATTGGGCCCATTAAGCCAGCTTGAGCGGATTCGTTCGCGGCGCTCGTGGTTGCTCCACTTTGAATTGACCACAATCAGCAGAACTAGCCCGTGGTCTTCGCTGTTCGCCTCCTCGGCGTTTATTGGCCCGGACTGGTTGGCGCGCCCGATGCGGCCACATGCCCGATGCGGGCGCCGGCCCTGCTTTGCTTGCTGCTGCTGCTGCTGCTGGTGCCGCCGCCGGCGCCACCACTTTCGGCTCGGCTCCACCGGAAAGGTAACATTTTTGAGATCCAATAGTTGGCTTGAGTCGCTGGCCAGCACTTGGCGCAGCAGTTGGCTGCCTTCAATCTGGCGGACGTTGGCGCCGCTGCTTAGCTGGTCGATAATTTCGTTGGTCAGCGTTATTTTTGGCCTGAAAACATTGATTGATTCACTGCTTGCTGCTTGGCGGTGGTTTGATTCGCGGCCGGCCTTTGATTCCTGGCCGCCGCCGCCGCCGGGCCAGTCGAGCCGATACTTGGGCCCCCATTTGCGGCTCGGCTGCTGCTGCTGCTGCTGCTGCTTCAGATGCCGCTGCTGGTGTTTGATTATTAGAGTGGCGAGCAAACACGACGCAATGGCGGCCGCGAGCAGCCACGACACCCATCGTCTTAGTGCGCTAATTTTCATTTTCCATCACGCGCGACGGCCATCCAGCGAACAGATCTCTGGCTCCGACTAAACTGATCGGCTCCGGCTCACAGCCGCTCGGCAAGCGGCGCGCGCGCTCCCGCCTGATTTGGGCGACAATGTCGGCGAGCCGCCAAATCGAGCATGACCACCGCCGAGCCCAACTGTTCGGCGCCTGTGAGCGGGTCTTGTGGGCAGTGCGGCCAGTGGGCGTGGCCGGCTCTCCAGAAATGAAACACAGGCGGCCGGCCGGCCGGCCAGCACACAGAGTCGCGCCGCCGTCCGGCCGGCCGAGCAGGAAAGGCTTGCGCCGGCGGTGGCTGCGCGGCCGGCCTTGAATTGGCTGCGCGACAGCCCTCAGACCGGGCAACTTGTTGTTCGAGCGGCGCAGCAGCAGCATCGTTTGTGAGCGGCCGGCTAATGATGGCGGCGGCGGCGGCTCGAATTGCTCGCCGTCATGCGAGCGAACGAACGAACGAACGAATGGCGCCGCGCTAACCATTCCGGCGGGTCGCGAATTTTTAAGCTGGCCACGACGGTGAACCGACGGGCAGCCGGACGCTCTTCGCGCTTCGGTGGCAAACATTTCGATGATGAACTCTCAATTCATCATTTTGGCGCCCGCGAAGGCCGCCGCCAGCATGTCCATGGCTGGCAACACTCTTTTTTTCCTCCACCTCTTGAAGCGAATGGCGGCCGGCCGGCCGGCCGGCCAGGTGAGCGCCCGATCGATTCCGCCTGGCTGGAGTCGCTTGATGCGCCGAGTGCGACCGGCCAGTCCAACTTGAGGCTGAGCGTCGGCGAGGCTTGAGCGACCAACGGCACTGGCGGCCAAGGGCGACGAGCAAGGCTTGAGGCGGGCAAACAATATGGCCATTAAACTCAAAAGTTGCTCATTAGTGAACCCATTAGCGAGCTTGGCCATGAATTTATTTTCGCATCCAGCCGGCAGCATTTCGCGGGCCGAGCGTGTCGCCACAACCATCAGCCGGCGCCGGCAAGTTAATTGAAACGAATTGCAGAGCGACGCCGGCCGGCCGGCCGGCCTGCCAGAGTGCTTGTCGATTCGTAGCCGGCCAGCCAGGCTACGAATCCCTCAGAACAAAGGACTCCACTCGGGCCGAGAGGCGAGCAAGCAGTTTTACTCGAAAACGGGACGACATTTTTGGCCTAAAAGCCTGGCGGCCTTTGAGTCGCGGCCGGCTCCAAGATTGCGGCTGGCGATTGTTTTTGTCGTCGTCGTCGTCGTCGTCGTCGCCGCCGCCGCCGTCTTTGGCGTGTTAGTTCGTTGGCCGGATTCTGGACAAAAAATGCCACCTCTCTCGTTCGGGATGGCGCCGCTTCAATCATGCGGCAAGACGAAGCCGCCGCCGCCGAAGTTGCGGCCCAGCCTGCGCCGGCCGAGTCAAGACGGGCAGCTCTGGAAACAAAGAATTATTATTGGCTGGCGATTCAGTCGGCCGGCCGGTCGGTCGGTCGGTCTTTCGAGAAGCCAGCTAACTGGCCACCAAGCGCGGCCTTCAATCAAGAGCCAGCCAGCGCCAGACAATTTGCCTGTCAAACTGTCTTCGACCAATTAACTCTCTCGTCTGGTTGGCTCGTCGACTCATTCGTTCGTTCGTTCGTTCGCTCGCTCGCTCGCTCGTTCATTCGCTCGCTTGGCCGTCCATTGGCGGCGGCGGCGGCGGCCGAATTTTCGCTGGCAGCGGCGGGTCTGAATTTGCAACAGCGGCGGCCAGCCTGATGATTTGCATGATCGGCGCCGGCCTTTGCTTGTGCCTGATTGCCCTGGTGGCCGGGCGCAATCAAGCCCGCGAACCGATTTGCATACCTGCCAGCGAGCGAGCGAGCGAGCGAGATTGGCCTCCTTCCAGGTGACTGGCGCCTTATTGAAGCCCGACTTGACTCGGCGGCGGCCGCCGTTGCCGCCGATCACGACTTGCGCGCCGGCCAAAGCGGATAATTAATTTTTGTCTCCCCGCAAATCTCGGCGCTCGTCTCGTCTTCTGCTCCGTTTTGGTTCCTTTTTCATTCTTTTTCTTTTCTCAACAAAAGCCGATTTTATTCTCTTGCTCTAGATCAATAGGAGCGAATCACGCGAATTCAATCACGCGCCGGCCGCCGCCGCCGCCGCCCCATATTAGGCCGGGGGATTTATCCGCCGCCGCGGCCGCCACCTCCAGCTGGCTTGGTGATTATTTGGACAAAAGAATGCCTCCAGTTTGCAGTCGATGAGTCCAAGTTGCCTTAGCGGAGGCTAAGGAAAGAAGAACGAGAGCGAGAGAGATTCGCTCGCTTTTTTCAAGAATTACGCAGCAACGAATAAAATGCAGAAAAACGGTCGGCTGCCGCCGCCGGCTCAGGTCGGCAGCTTTCCGGGCGAGATAGATGGATGAGTTGCTCGAGAGTTCGACGGCGGCGGCGGCTGGAATGTAATTACGTTCACCTGGCCAACTCCATTCACTCCAGCCGCCGCCGCCGCCGCCGAGCTTAGTCGGCAGCTTTCCTTCATTGCGGATTGCGAGACGCCGACTCGACTCGACTCGACTCGACCAGACTCGAGCCGAGTGTGTGTGTGTGTGTGTAAATTCAAACTCAAACTCGAACTCGAGCGCGACTCGACGACGGCCCAAGAGGAAGCCTCTTCATCGTTTGCGGCTGCGGCAGTGGCGGCGGCGGCGGCTGCGTCGTGCCCGCCGAGCTAAACTAGCATTTCAAAGTCGGCCGCCATTGTGTTTGGGTTGTGTCTTAGCCGCCCGGCGGCTGACGATAATGGATTCCGAGGCGGCTCGCTCAAGTCGGCTCAGCTCGGCTCGGCTCAGCCCAACTCGTCAGTTGAGTGGCGCCGGCGCCGGCGCCGGCTGGGCGGCGCGATATGGATCCTTCAATCTAGCTCGACGGGCGAGCGAGCGAGCGAGCGAACGGTCGAGCGGCCGGCCGGCCGGCCAGAGCCGGCGAGCATCTGCCGGCCAGCTGCGAACGGTTGACTCCCAGAGCGCTCATTTATCATCCGCGTCTGGCGCCCGGCGAGCTGGCGCGCGAGAATCAGCCGGCCCGAGTCGCCGTCGCCGCAACAGCAGCCGAGCAACCGGCGAGCGATAGCGCCCGATGCCTAATCTAATTATAGCACTCGGCCAGGTGTCAATTAGTGGGCGCGCTTTGCCTAATTCCGGGCCTGGCCCGGCCTGGCCCGGCCCGGCAATCGCGGCTCTGGGCGCCACTCAATAGAAATGGTCGCGCCTCTGCCTGAAAGCGATTCTCGACTGGCGAATGGCGAATGCAACATCGTTCGCTTTCTCGCAGAGAAGCATAATGATTGATTCCTGTGGCGGCCATTGAAACTGAAGCAGCGCTTAGTTAGCGACGGCAGCAGCAGCAGCAACAAAACGGGCCGAAATATTATTCATCACGATAACAAAAGCAACTCGGAGCAATAATAATTACGATGTTGGCGCGACCATAGCTAACCAGCCCTAACTATCCATGGCCAATGGCCAATCGGCAAACCGACCCACCCACCCACCGACCGACCGACCGATTTCCATCCCCCCAAACACACTCACACAATTCTGGCTAAAAACAACAACAACAACAACACGCGAGCGAAGATCCTTGAGGCGCTGCACTATTTGCATGCCATTTGTAAGCTCATCCATCGGAATCTGAATCCGGGCAACATTCTGCTGGCCGCCAACGACAATTGGAAATTGAGTGGCCTCCAGTTCGCGATTAGATTCGAGTCGGCCACCATTAGCGAGTCGGCCTCGATAATGGCCCACGAAGGCTCCTCAATGTTGCGCTACTCGCTTGGGACTCAAAGCGGCATTGGCGTTGGCCAAAGCGCCGTCGGCGTCGGCGGCGGCCAATCTGCGTTGCGGCGCCAGCGAACTCTCGTAAGTGCACAGTCCAATTGAAAACTACTCTCGGGGCTCGGCGAGGCCCACACAGGGCGGCGCCCGCCAACGGCTGAAAGCGCCCGCGCGCGCGCACATTCAAATAAGAGACTCAAATTCAAAAGGCCGGCCGCTAACGAATGCCGCCCGCCGGTTAAATAATGATAATAATAATATACTAACGAAATCGTTTGAATTGATTCGATCCGCAAACGACCACCGATCGGCAGCACCAAACGAAATGCGACGAGTTCGTCAAGCGGCCGAAGGCGGCCGCCGGAATCCTCCAGCCGGAGGTGGACTATTTGGCGCCCGAGATATGGCGCAACTCAAAGTGTTCGCACAAATCGGACCTGTTCTCGTTCGGGCTGATTCTGGGCCAAACGTACGACCTGTTCAGGCACAAGCCGCCCATAAGTTGCCGCTCGCGGCTCGATAGCTACGAGCGCGAACTCAAAAAGGTAAGCGCCAGCAGCTCGATTCGCGCGGCTCGCCACCGACAGCAACAGCAACAGCAACAGCAACTAACTTGCGTGCTTCGTCTCTCTTTCGCTTCTTTACACTACTCGATGGCCTCCAACTGGATGGCTCGCCGCCATCCCTTAACTCGCCTCGGCTCACCTCATCGCGCCAACTTGCGCCACTCAAGCTCGTTGAGAGGCGCAAGTTCAAATTGAGCCGCCTGGTTCCGCTGGAGATGCGCGAAGCTCTGCTGGCGACACTAGAATGCGAGCCAAACCTCCGTCCGTCGGCCAATTACGCGCTTCAGGTAAGTAATGGCCGGCGTCGCCGTCGCCGTCGCCGTCGCCGCCGCCGCCTCTGGCCGTCTTTAGCTCGTCAGCGGCAGCGTCGGCGGCGAATGGCGAGTGGTCTTATCGGCTTCCGTGATCAACCGCCGGCCGGCCGGCCAGCCGCCAAACTGACTTTCTGGCTGAGTAAACTAACCCATCGCCGTCATCGTCGTCGTCGCCGCCGCCTTGCCCAAATCAACTCACACTCGCGCATTTGGCACACGCAACACGCAACCGACCGACCGACCGAATGGCTGCCCATCCAAACAAACACACAACCACCACAACCGCCGCCCAAAACAGCTCTTCAGGCGCCCCATTGAGCTGTGCAAGACGAACGACGACTCGCTGAGACACTTGAGGAGGTCGCTCCGTTTCCTTGATGGCGTCTGTCGTCCGTTTGGAAGCCAGCAGCAGCCGCCGCCGCCGCCGCCGCAGCAGCAGCAGCCGCCGCCGCAGCAGCAGCAGCCGCCCCAGAAGCAGCCATTGCCGATGCTGGTGGCCGCCATCGCTCAACAATCTAATCCGTCGCAGCAGCTCAATAATGGCCAGCAGCCAGGCTCGAACGGCGCCCGGCGGGCGCAGCGGAAGTTGGTTCCGCATGGGCGTGGCAGCTATTTTCGCAAAGTCACCTCGGCGGCGGCCAATCAAGCGCCGCGCGCCAGACAACAATCCCGAACTGTAAGTGTGAGCCCGGCTCTTCCCGCTTCTCTCGCCGCTTTCATTCCATTGTCGTCGGGCGGCCTCGCAGCGCGACTCAAGGCGCTGTCTCGGGTCGGTTGCGGGTCCGCTTTGGGCGGCCGGCGGCTGCCCGCGAGCCTGCCCTTGACCGACTATTAGCCTCAGTGCGCTTAAGTACACATCGGCAGCAACAGCAGCAACAGCAGCAACAACAACAACAACAGCAACAACAACAACAACAACACGCCAGCCATGCTGCTGGGCCGAGATGCGTCTCTAATGCGGCGCACACGCCATCGGCCGGCCGCATGCTGTCCAAGGCGCATTCTTCACTCTATAACAAATGAGAACAAGAAGCCAGCCAACTAAAAGAGAGTCGCGCTCTAACAACAACAACAGCAGCAGCAGCGGCAAAAACAACAACATCAACAGCGCCGACCCGGCGACAGATTCCGCCGAAGACGACGGCAAACTTTAAACTCTGACTGCTGAGCCAGACTCGGCCCGGCCCGGCCCGGCCCGGCCCGACTCAGCTCGAGTAGCCGTTAAACTTGAACTTGGACGCCCGAGAGAGCCCCGAAAGTTCGCCCGGCCGCGCTAGGACCAATCAATGGTCGGGCGCAGCTCGTCGCAAGGCGTTGCGCCGAGTCGCTCGAGCGGCGGCCGCCGGCGCCCGAGTGGGATTCATTTCCGCTTCCTCGTGGGCCGCTGGCCGCGGCGAGGCAGGTATCGCGCCGATGGGCCCGAATCACGCCGAGTTTGCGGCCGCAAGTCTGGCGCCCGGCGGCTCCATTAGCTTGATTTGAAAGCGAGCTTAGTCTGCTTAGGATGCAGCCGCGAACGGCGTAGAGAAAAGTAAAGAGCGGCGGCGGCGGCCGCCTGCGAACTATCAGTTAGCTGGCCCATTAATGTATATCCACTCGAGACACAGACGAGGCGGCGGCGGCGGCGGCGAATTCTAGCTGCCGGGCGGCTCATTAGTTTAGTCTGGCCGGCCTTTTTTCGGCTCGGCTCGGCTCGGCTGAGGCCGGCGGCTTTTGGCTTGCTCCTGGTTGGTGCCGGCGAGGCCACGCGCGCTTGGCTTGTTAGTTTCGCGGGCTGGGGCGGCCGAGACGAGGCGAAGGCCGCTCCTTGAATTGTATCGCGCGCGCGCACCATGCCATTATCAACTAATTGCTTCGTCTGAGCCGGCCTGAGCCGGCCCGAGCTGGCCGGCCCGGCGTGGCCGCCTCCGCTCGTACGCGAAATCAATATATTACTCAACGACAGCGGCGGCGGCTCCGGCGCCATCGACCGGCCAATGCAGAGCCACTGAAACACAATGCCGCGGCGGCGGCCAGAGGGAAGGGCAAAAAAGCTGCTGCTTCTGGCAGCCGCCGCCGCCGCCGCCGACCAGTTGGCTGCTTGGCGGCCGCTGAATTGCCAATAGCCGGCCGGCCGGCCGGCCGGCAAGCTGGCTTGGCCACGTGAAATGAAGTGAAGTGCAGCGCAGTGCAGTGCAGTGCAGTTGGCGCCGACAATGATAAAAGATTGCCGCCACTCATTAATTTTGTCGCAACTCTGGTGTAAAGGAAGCTGCGGCGCCTCCTCATTTGGAGGCGACGGCTCCGGCATTAGCGAGCGAGGCGGCGGCGACTAATTTGCCGCCGTCCGTCCGTCCGTCCAATCCGAGTGGGTGGTTGTTAGCGGGCGGGCGGGCGGGCGCCGAGTTGATTCAACTCGGAGACAAATGAGACAAATGTCGGATGCGCCCAATTTGTTGCCCGCGCCGCAAGAGGTGCCAAGAGCCGTCTGGCGGCCAAACGAGTCAAAGTCTCATTCCACCACCTCAGCCGCCGGTTGGTTCTATTTTTTGCCCCCCCCCCCCTGCCTAAATTTAGCCGTCAGGGGCGACTTTTCGCCGGCTCGGCCCGCCTAATCCGCACACACAAACTAGACGATTTGGTGAAAAATAGATGGCCGGCCGGCCGAGTCAAAGTCAAGCCGGCGGGCCGCTGCCGATCGTAATGATCAGTTTCGTTGGCCGCCGCCGCCGCCGCCGGCTGCTGGTCAGCGGCGGCCCCGTTCCGGCTGTCACCTTTGCTTTTCGCTCGGGGCCGTCGGAGTTGTTATCTTGTGTGCCGGTCGCTTTCGCCCGGATCCGGTCCCAAGTTTCGATGCCGTCCGATCGAGTCGTCTCGAAATGGAGCCACCAAATAAGGTGGCGCCTAGAAAGGGATACTGTGGTCGGCATCGTTGTTGTTGTCGTTGTCGTCGTCATTGATGTTGCTGGTGCTGTTGTTGTGGCCATTGG
>NW_026089414.1:157500-160000 GCF_933775445.1 Argentina anserina | reverse complement strand
TTGTGGCTTGCCTGGCCTTGCTTGCTTGACACTGCCCTTGCTTGTCCTTGCCTTGTGCTTTGGCTTGCCTGGCCTTGCTGCCTTGCCTTGCTCGGCATGGCACTTGCTCGGCCTTGCTCGGCATGGCACTTGCTCGGCCTTGCTCGGCATGGCACTTGCTCGGCCTTGCTCGGCATGGCACTTGCTCGGCCTTGCTCGGCATGGCACTTGCTCGGCCTTGAAAGGCATGGCACTTGCTCGGCCTTGCTCGGCATGGCACTTGCTCGGCCTTGAAAGGCATGGCACTTGCTCGGCATGGCACTTGCTCGGCATGGCACTTGCTCGGCCTTGAAAGGCATACCATATGCCTTGGCGAGGCTAATATCCCTGCCTGGCGAGGCTAATTTGCCTGCAGGAATGAAGGCTGAATGGGCTAGCGAGGCTAGTATTCCTGCCTGGCGAGGCTAATATCCATGCAGGAATGCAGGCTGAATTGGCTAGCGAGGCTAATATCCCTGCCTAGCGAGGCTAATATGCCCGCAGGAATGCAGGTAGAATGGGCTAGCGAGGCTAATATGCCCGCAGGAATGCAGGCAGAATGGGCTAGCGAGGCTAATATCCCTGCCTAGCGAGGCTAATATGCCCGCAGGAATGCAGGCAGAATGGGCTAGCGAGGCTAATATCCATGCCTAGCGAGGCTAATATGCCCGCAGGAATGCAGGCAGAATGGGCTAGCGAGGCTAATATCCATGCCTAGCGAGGCTAATATCCCTGCCTGGCGAGGCTAATCTCCCCGCCTGGCGAGGCTAATAGCGTGTGAGACAACACACAGACAACACGGAGACAACACACGGACAACACGGAGACAACACGCCTGGCGAGGCTAATTCCCCTGCCTGGCGAGGCTAATTCCCCTGCCTGGCGAGGCTAATATGGCTGCACGCTAGCATGCCAACGAATGCCAAACCTCGAAAACTCAATTTTATTTCAAATATCCCCCTGCATTTTATGTTGCAAACCTATAGGGGACGATTTTTAGGACATTTTAAGATTGACATATCGTCATTTGGTCGAGTTTTCAGTTTATTTTGATTTTCTACATCTCAGAAACGAGAAATATCATATCAAATCGAAAACTCATCCAAATGACCTGAAATCAACTTCTAAATTTCTCTAAAATCATTGCTTACAGTTCTGAACCATAAAAGATATACACTTTTACAAGTGAAACGGAGTTGGAAATTTCCAAAGCCAAGAACGCGACATGGCCTTGCCTAGAGTGCAAATGCCATGTCAAGGCCGCATTCTGTTCAACTTTGCCCGCACTATAATTTGACCATAAATAAGTCTCTATTTTAAGGAAATTTTGCAAGTGGTAGCAGTCCGAAACATCAAGCGGTTTGTCATTTTCGATTTTCGACATTCTGCCCCTTTTGGAAAATAAAAACAAATACTTCTGGGTCGAAATTAAATCTGGCCTTTTTCCACAAGGTGCCTGACATTATTCTGAGTGTCCCTGCAAAAAATCTCGATTTTATACCAAATGTACAATTAGTTATGGCGTTTGCCCCTCCTCGGAAATCCCATGTTTCCCCCTGCCCTTCCCAGTTTTCTCCAATATGCTCTATAGGGGAGTAGTGGTTCTCTGCAAAATGACCCCCTTGCAGAGACCGCCTCCCCTGCCCCCAGTAGTCCCTCCCCCTTCCCCCAATTGCTTATATACGATATTTGCTGCCTCGAATGTCCCTAACAAACAATTATAAGCAATTGAAAACGGATTTAAGAGGGATTTAGGAGGTGTTCTTCGCCCAGCTGGGGGGGTGATGAACACCATGAAGGGGGGGTCATGTGGGATCGGTGTTGCCTCTAGTCCACTGAAACGATGTCAGTAACCGCTCAGATCAATCAAAGGGAGGGATAGGAGCCCGTCGGTATCGAGAAATTGTGCTTCGGCACTCGATTTGCGACATAAACAAATGCTGTGAGGGGAGGAAGGTGTCGGTGTCGATGAACTCAGTTCAATGCGCGAGTAATAAGCAGGCCGGGGGACTGGGCGCGATGCAAAGTGCTTCGGCATTCGATTTGTGAAAAGCGAGGGCGGCGATGGGGGGAAGGTGCCGGTGTCGGAACCCACTAGTACGCGCAAGTAGATGTATTTCGAAAGCGCCGAGCGGGGGGAAGGTGCCGGTATCGATGAACCCTCTTCAATGCTTGCAGTAATAAGCAGATCGGGTGTCGGGGGCGATGCAAAGCTCTCGGAAGCTCCGTTTGTGAAAAGCGAGCGCGGCGAGCGGGGGGAAGAGATGCCGGTGGCCGAAATATACTCACCTCAATGCTCGAGTAGTAGCAAATCGGGTGCCGCGGCGCAATGCAGAGTGCTTCGGCACTCGATTTGCGACATAAACAAATGCGGCGAGGGGAGGAAGGTGTCGGTGTCGATGAACTCAGTTCAATGCGCGAGTAATAAGCAGGCCGGGGGACTGGGCGCGATGCAAAGTGCTTCGGCATTTGATTTGTGAAA
>NW_026089414.1:125000-127500 GCF_933775445.1 Argentina anserina | reverse complement strand
GGTTTGCTCGGTATTGGCATCGCCTTGCCTTGCATTGGCATTTGTTGCCCCTGCCTTGGCCTTGGTTGCCGCTGCCTTGCCCTTGCTTGGCCTGGCCTTGCTCGGCATTGGCATCGCCTTGCCTTGCATTGGCATTTGTTGCCCCTGCCTTGCCCTCGGTTGCCCCTGCCTTGGCCTTGGTTGCCGCTGCCTTGCCCTTGCCTTGCTCGGCATTGGCATCGCCTTGCCTTCCATTGGCATTTGTTGCCCCTGCCTTGGCCTTGGTTGCCGCTGCCTTGCCCTTGCTTGGCCTGGCCTGGCCTTGCCTTGCTCGGCATTGGCATCGCCTTGCCTTGCATTGGCATTTGTTGCCTCTGCCTTGCCCTCGGTTGCCCCTGCCTTGGCCTTGGTTGCCGCTGCCTTGCCCTTGCTTGCCCTTGCTTGCCCTTGCCTTGCTCGGCATCGGCATCGCCTTGCCTTCCATTGGCATTTGTTGCCCCTGCCTTGCCCTTGCTTGGCCTTGCCCGGCCTCGTCTTTCCCTTTCCTGGCACTGCCCTCGTTGTGGCTTGCCTGGCCTTGCTTGCTTGACACTGCCCTTGCTTGTCCTTGCCTTGTGCTTTGGCTTGCCTGGCCTTGCTGCCTTGCCTTGCTCGGCATGGCACTTGCTCGGCCTTGCTCGGCATGGCACTTGCTCGGCCTTGCACGGCATGGCACTTGCTCGGCCTTGCTCGGCATGGCACTTGCTCGGCCTTGCTCGGCATGGCACTTGCTCGGCCTTGAAAGGCATGGCACTTGCTCGGCCTTGCTCGGCATGGCACTTGCTCGGCCTTGAAAGGCATGGCACTTGCTCGGCATGGCACTTGCTCGGCATGGCACTTGCTCGGCCTTGAAAGGCATACCATATGCCTTGGCGAGGCTAATATCCCTGCCTGGCGAGGCTAATTTGCCTGCAGGAATGAAGGCTGAATGGGCTAGCGAGGCTAGTATTCCTGCCTGGCGAGGCTAATATCCATGCAGGAATGCAGGCTGAATTGGCTAGCGAGGCTAATATCCCTGCCTAGCGAGGCTAATATGCCCGCAGGAATGCAGGTAGAATGGGCTAGCGAGGCTAATATGCCCGCAGGAATGCAGGCAGAATGGGCTAGCGAGGCTAATATCCCTGCCTAGCGAGGCTAATATGCCCGCAGGAATGCAGGCAGAATGGGCTAGCGAGGCTAATATCCATGCCTAGCGAGGCTAATATGCCCGCAGGAATGCAGGCAGAATGGGCTAGCGAGGCTAATATCCATGCCTAGCGAGGCTAATATCCCTGCCTGGCGAGGCTAATCTCCCCGCCTGGCGAGGCTAATAGCGTGTGAGACAACACACAGACAACACGGAGACAACACACGGACAACACGGAGACAACACGCCTGGCGAGGCAAATTCCCCTGCCTGGCGAGGCTAATTCCCCTGCCTGGCGAGGCTAATATGGCTGCACGCTAGCATGCCAACGAATGCCAAACCTCGAAAACTCAATTTTATTTCAAATATCCCCCTGCATTTTATGTTGCAAACCTATAGGGGACGATTTTTAGGACATTTTAAGATTGACATATCGTCATTTGGTCGAGTTTTCAGTTTATTTTGATTTTCTACATCTCAGAAACGAGAAATATCATATCAAATCGAAAACTCATCCAAATGACCTGAAATCAACTTCTAAATTTCTCTAAAATCATTGCTTACAGTTCTGAACCATAAAAGATATACACTTTTACAAGTGAAACGGAGTTGGAAATTTCCAAAGCCAAGAACGCGACATGGCCTTGCCTAGAGTGCAAATGCCATGTCAAGGCCGCATTCTGTTCAACTTTGCCCGCACTATAATTTGACCATAAATAAGTCTCTATTTTAAGGAAATTTTGCAAGTGGTAGCAGTCCGAAACATCAAGCGGTTTGTCATTTTCGATTTTCGACATTCTGCCCCTTTTGGAAAATAAAAACAAATACTTCTGGGTCGAAATTAAATCTGGCCTTTTTCCACAAGGTGCCTGACATTATTCTGAGTGTCCCTGCAAAAAATCTCGATTTTATACCAAATGTACAATTAGTTATGGCGTTTGCCCCTCCTCGGAAATCCCATGTTTCCCCCTGCCCTTCCCAGTTTTCTCCAATATGCTCTATAGGGGAGTAGTGGTTCTCTGCAAAATGACCCCCTTGCAGAGACCGCCTCCCCTGCCCCCAGTAGTCCCTCCCCCTTCCCCCAATTGCTTATATACGATATTTGCTGCCTCGAATGTCCCTAACAAACAATTATAAGCAATTGAAAACGGATTTAAGAGGGATTTAGGAGGTGTTCTTCGCCCAGCTGGGGGGGTGATGAACACCATGAAGGGGGGGTCATGTGGGATCGGTGTTGCCTCTAGTCCACTGAAACGATGTCAGTAACCGCTCAGATCAATCAAAGGGAGGGATAGGAGCCCGTCGGTATCGAGAAATTGTGCTTCGGCACTCGATTTGCGACATAAACAAATGCTG
>NW_026089414.1:102500-105000 GCF_933775445.1 Argentina anserina | reverse complement strand
CTTGCTCGGCATGGCACTTGCTCGGCCTTGAAAGGCATGGCACTTGCTCGGCATGGCACTTGCTCGGCATGGCACTTGCTCGGCCTTGAAAGGCATACCATATGCCTTGGCGAGGCTAATATCCCTGCCTGGCGAGGCTAATTTGCCTGCAGGAATGAAGGCTGAATGGGCTAGCGAGGCTAGTATTCCTGCCTGGCGAGGCTAATATCCATGCAGGAATGCAGGCTGAATTGGCTAGCGAGGCTAATATCCCTGCCTAGCGAGGCTAATATGCCCGCAGGAATGCAGGTAGAATGGGCTAGCGAGGCTAATATGCCCGCAGGAATGCAGGCAGAATGGGCTAGCGAGGCTAATATCCCTGCCTAGCGAGGCTAATATGCCCGCAGGAATGCAGGCAGAATGGGCTAGCGAGGCTAATATCCATGCCTAGCGAGGCTAATATGCCCGCAGGAATGCAGGCAGAATGGGCTAGCGAGGCTAATATCCATGCCTAGCGAGGCTAATATCCCTGCCTGGCGAGGCTAATCTCCCCGCCTGGCGAGGCTAATAGCGTGTGAGACAACACACAGACAACACGGAGACAACACACGGACAACACGGAGACAACACGCCTGGCGAGGCAAATTCCCCTGCCTGGCGAGGCTAATTCCCCTGCCTGGCGAGGCTAATATGGCTGCACGCTAGCATGCCAACGAATGCCAAACCTCGAAAACTCAATTTTATTTCAAATATCCCCCTGCATTTTATGTTGCAAACCTATAGGGGACGATTTTTAGGACATTTTAAGATTGACATATCGTCATTTGGTCGAGTTTTCAGTTTATTTTGATTTTCTACATCTCAGAAACGAGAAATATCATATCAAATCGAAAACTCATCCAAATGACCTGAAATCAACTTCTAAATTTCTCTAAAATCATTGCTTACAGTTCTGAACCATAAAAGATATACACTTTTACAAGTGAAACGGAGTTGGAAATTTCCAAAGCCAAGAACGCGACATGGCCTTGCCTAGAGTGCAAATGCCATGTCAAGGCCGCATTCTGTTCAACTTTGCCCGCACTATAATTTGACCATAAATAAGTCTCTATTTTAAGGAAATTTTGCAAGTGGTAGCAGTCCGAAACATCAAGCGGTTTGTCATTTTCGATTTTCGACATTCTGCCCCTTTTGGAAAATAAAAACAAATACTTCTGGGTCGAAATTAAATCTGGCCTTTTTCCACAAGGTGCCTGACATTATTCTGAGTGTCCCTGCAAAAAATATCGATTTTATACCAAATGTACAATTAGTTATGGCGTTTGCCCCTCCTCGGAAATCCCATGTTTCCCCCTGCCCTTCCCAGTTTTCTCCAATATGCTCTATAGGGGAGTAGTGGTTCTCTGCAAAATGACCCCCTTGCAGAGACCGCCTCCCCTGCCCCCAGTAGTCCCTCCCCCTTCCCCCAATTGCTTATATACGATATTTGCTGCCTCGAATGTCCCTAACAAACAATTATAAGCAATTGAAAACGGATTTAAGAGGGATTTAGGAGGTGTTCTTCGCCCAGCTGGGGGGGTGATGAACACCATGAAGGGGGGGTCATGTGGGATCGGTGTTGCCTCTAGTCCACTGAAACGATGTCAGTAACCGCTCAGATCAATCAAAGGGAGGGATAGGAGCCCGTCGGTATCGAGAAATTGTGCTTCGGCACTCGATTTGCGACATAAACAAATGCTGTGAGGGGAGGAAGGTGTCGGTGTCGATGAACTCAGTTCAATGCGCGAGTAATAAGCAGGCCGGGGGACTGGGCGCGATGCAAAGTGCTTCGGCACTCGATTTGTGAAAAGCGAGGGCGGCGATGGGGGGAAGGTGCCGGTGTCGGAACCCACTAGTACGCGCAAGTAGATGTATTTCGAAAGCGCCGAGCGGGGGGAAGGTGCCGGTATCGATGAACCCTCTTCAATGCTTGCAGTAATAAGCAGATCGGGTGTCGGGGGCGATGCAAAGCTCTCGGAAGCTCCGTTTGTGAAAAGCGAGCGCGGCGAGCGGGGGGAAGAGATGCCGGTGGCCGAAATATACTCACCTCAATGCTCGAGTAGTAGCAAATCGGGTGCCGCGGCGCAATGCAGAGTGCTTCGGCACTCGATTTGCGACATAAACAAATGCGGCGAGGGGAGGAAGGTGTCGGTGTCGATGAACTCAGTTCAATGCGCGAGTAATAAGCAGGCCGGGGGACTGGGCGCGATGCAAAGTGCTTCGGCATTTGATTTGTGAAAAGCGAGGGCGGCGAGGGGGGGAAGGTGCCGGTGTCGGAACCCACTAGTACGCGCAAGTAGATGTATTTCGAAAGCGCCGAGCGGGGGGAAGGTGCCGGTATCGATGAACCCTCTTCAATGCTTGCAGTAATAAGCAGATCGGGTGTCGGGGGCGATGCAAAGCTCTCGGAAGCTCCGTTTGTGAAAAGCGAGCGCGGCGAGCGGGGGGAAGAGATGCCGGTGGCCGAAATATACTCACCTCA
>NW_026089414.1:70000-72500 GCF_933775445.1 Argentina anserina | reverse complement strand
CATTTGTTGCCTCTGCCTTGCCCTCGGTTGCCCCTGCCTTGGCCTTGGTTGCCGCTGCCTTGCCCTTGCTTGCCCTTGCTTGCCCTTGCCTTGCTCGGCATCGGCATCGCCTTGCCTTCCATTGGCATTTGTTGCCCCTGCCTTGCCCTTGCTTGGCCTTGCCCGGCCTCGTCTTTCCCTTTCCTGGCACTGCCCTCGTTGTGGCTTGCCTGGCCTTGCTTGCTTGACACTGCCCTTGCTTGTCCTTGCCTTGTGCTTTGGCTTGCCTGGCCTTGCTGCCTTGCCTTGCTCGGCATGGCACTTGCTCGGCCTTGCTCGGCATGGCACTTGCTCGGCCTTGCTCGGCATGGCACTTGCTCGGCCTTGCTCGGCATGGCACTTGCTCGGCCTTGCTCGGCATGGCACTTGCTCGGCCTTGAAAGGCATGGCACTTGCTCGGCCTTGCTCGGCATGGCACTTGCTCGGCCTTGAAAGGCATGGCACTTGCTCGGCATGGCACTTGCTCGGCATGGCACTTGCTCGGCCTTGAAAGGCATACCATATGCCTTGGCGAGGCTAATATCCCTGCCTGGCGAGGCTAATTTGCCTGCAGGAATGAAGGCTGAATGGGCTAGCGAGGCTAGTATTCCTGCCTGGCGAGGCTAATATCCATGCAGGAATGCAGGCTGAATTGGCTAGCGAGGCTAATATCCCTGCCTAGCGAGGCTAATATGCCCGCAGGAATGCAGGTAGAATGGGCTAGCGAGGCTAATATGCCCGCAGGAATGCAGGCAGAATGGGCTAGCGAGGCTAATATCCCTGCCTAGCGAGGCTAATATGCCCGCAGGAATGCAGGCAGAATGGGCTAGCGAGGCTAATATCCATGCCTAGCGAGGCTAATATGCCCGCAGGAATGCAGGCAGAATGGGCTAGCGAGGCTAATATCCATGCCTAGCGAGGCTAATATCCCTGCCTGGCGAGGCTAATCTCCCCGCCTGGCGAGGCTAATAGCGTGTGAGACAACACACAGACAACACGGAGACAACACACGGACAACACGGAGACAACACGCCTGGCGAGGCAAATTCCCCTGCCTGGCGAGGCTAATTCCCCTGCCTGGCGAGGCTAATATGGCTGCACGCTAGCATGCCAACGAATGCCAAACCTCGAAAACTCAATTTTATTTCAAATATCCCCCTGCATTTTATGTTGCAAACCTATAGGGGACGATTTTTAGGACATTTTAAGATTGACATATCGTCATTTGGTCGAGTTTTCAGTTTATTTTGATTTTCTACATCTCAGAAACGAGAAATATCATATCAAATCGAAAACTCATCCAAATGACCTGAAATCAACTTCTAAATTTCTCTAAAATCATTGCTTACAGTTCTGAACCATAAAAGATATACACTTTTACAAGTGAAACGGAGTTGGAAATTTCCAAAGCCAAGAACGCGACATGGCCTTGCCTAGAGTGCAAATGCCATGTCAAGGCCGCATTCTGTTCAACTTTGCCCGCACTATAATTTGACCATAAATAAGTCTCTATTTTAAGGAAATTTTGCAAGTGGTAGCAGTCCGAAACATCAAGCGGTTTGTCATTTTCGATTTTCGACATTCTGCCCCTTTTGGAAAATAAAAACAAATACTTCTGGGTCGAAATTAAATCTGGCCTTTTTCCACAAGGTGCCTGACATTATTCTGAGTGTCCCTGCAAAAAATCTCGATTTTATACCAAATGTACAATTAGTTATGGCGTTTGCCCCTCCTCGGAAATCCCATGTTTCCCCCTGCCCTTCCCAGTTTTCTCCAATATGCTCTATAGGGGAGTAGTGGTTCTCTGCAAAATGACCCCCTTGCAGAGACCGCCTCCCCTGCCCCCAGTAGTCCCTCCCCCTTCCCCCAATTGCTTATATACGATATTTGCTGCCTCGAATGTCCCTAACAAACAATTATAAGCAATTGAAAACGGATTTAAGAGGGATTTAGGAGGTGTTCTTCGCCCAGCTGGGGGGGTGATGAACACCATGAAGGGGGGGTCATGTGGGATCGGTGTTGCCTCTAGTCCACTGAAACGATGTCAGTAACCGCTCAGATCAATCAAAGGGAGGGATAGGAGCCCGTCGGTATCGAGAAATTGTGCTTCGGCACTCGATTTGCGACATAAACAAATGCTGTGAGGGGAGGAAGGTGTCGGTGTCGATGAACTCAGTTCAATGCGCGAGTAATAAGCAGGCCGGGGGACTGGGCGCGATGCAAAGTGCTTCGGCATTCGATTTGTGAAAAGCGAGGGCGGCGATGGGGGGAAGGTGCCGGTGTCGGAACCCACTAGTACGCGCAAGTAGATGTATTTCGAAAGCGCCGAGCGGGGGGAAGGTGCCGGTATCGATGAACCCTCTTCAATGCTTGCAGTAATAAGCAGATCGGGTGTCGGGGGCGATGCAAAGCTCTCGGAAGCTCCGTTTGTGAAAAGCGAGCGCGGCGAGCGGGGGGAAGAGATGCCGGTGGCCGAAATATA
>NW_026089414.1:60000-62500 GCF_933775445.1 Argentina anserina | reverse complement strand
TGGCCTGGCCTTGCCTTGGTTTGCTCGGTATTGGCATCGCCTTGCCTTGCATTGGCATTTGTTGCCCCTGCCTTGGCCTTGGTTGCCGCTGCCTTGCCCTTGCTTGGCCTGGCCTTGCTCGGCATTGGCATCGCCTTGCCTTGCATTGGCATTTGTTGCCCCTGCCTTGCCCTCGGTTGCCCCTGCCTTGGCCTTGGTTGCCGCTGCCTTGCCCTTGCCTTGCTCGGCATTGGCATCGCCTTGCCTTCCATTGGCATTTGTTGCCCCTGCCTTGGCCTTGGTTGCCGCTGCCTTGCCCTTGCTTGGCCTGGCCTGGCCTTGCCTTGCTCGGCATTGGCATCGCCTTGCCTTGCATTGGCATTTGTTGCCTCTGCCTTGCCCTCGGTTGCCCCTGCCTTGGCCTTGGTTGCCGCTGCCTTGCCCTTGCTTGCCCTTGCTTGCCCTTGCCTTGCTCGGCATCGGCATCGCCTTGCCTTCCATTGGCATTTGTTGCCCCTGCCTTGCCCTTGCTTGGCCTTGCCCGGCCTCGTCTTTCCCTTTCCTGGCACTGCCCTCGTTGTGGCTTGCCTGGCCTTGCTTGCTTGACACTGCCCTTGCTTGTCCTTGCCTTGTGCTTTGGCTTGCCTGGCCTTGCTGCCTTGCCTTGCTCGGCATGGCACTTGCTCGGCCTTGCTCGGCATGGCACTTGCTCGGCCTTGCTCGGCATGGCACTTGCTCGGCCTTGCTCGGCATGGCACTTGCTCGGCCTTGAAAGGCATGGCACTTGCTCGGCCTTGCTCGGCATGGCACTTGCTCGGCCTTGAAAGGCATGGCACTTGCTCGGCATGGCACTTGCTCGGCATGGCACTTGCTCGGCCTTGAAAGGCATACCATATGCCTTGGCGAGGCTAATATCCCTGCCTGGCGAGGCTAATTTGCCTGCAGGAATGAAGGCTGAATGGGCTAGCGAGGCTAGTATTCCTGCCTGGCGAGGCTAATATCCATGCAGGAATGCAGGCTGAATTGGCTAGCGAGGCTAATATCCCTGCCTAGCGAGGCTAATATGCCCGCAGGAATGCAGGTAGAATGGGCTAGCGAGGCTAATATGCCCGCAGGAATGCAGGCAGAATGGGCTAGCGAGGCTAATATCCCTGCCTAGCGAGGCTAATATGCCCGCAGGAATGCAGGCAGAATGGGCTAGCGAGGCTAATATCCATGCCTAGCGAGGCTAATATGCCCGCAGGAATGCAGGCAGAATGGGCTAGCGAGGCTAATATCCATGCCTAGCGAGGCTAATATCCCTGCCTGGCGAGGCTAATCTCCCCGCCTGGCGAGGCTAATAGCGTGTGAGACAACACACAGACAACACGGAGACAACACACGGACAACACGGAGACAACACGCCTGGCGAGGCAAATTCCCCTGCCTGGCGAGGCTAATTCCCCTGCCTGGCGAGGCTAATATGGCTGCACGCTAGCATGCCAACGAATGCCAAACCTCGAAAACTCAATTTTATTTCAAATATCCCCCTGCATTTTATGTTGCAAACCTATAGGGGACGATTTTTAGGACATTTTAAGATTGACATATCGTCATTTGGTCGAGTTTTCAGTTTATTTTGATTTTCTACATCTCAGAAACGAGAAATATCATATCAAATCGAAAACTCATCCAAATGACCTGAAATCAACTTCTAAATTTCTCTAAAATCATTGCTTACAGTTCTGAACCATAAAAGATATACACTTTTACAAGTGAAACGGAGTTGGAAATTTCCAAAGCCAAGAACGCGACATGGCCTTGCCTAGAGTGCAAATGCCATGTCAAGGCCGCATTCTGTTCAACTTTGCCCGCACTATAATTTGACCATAAATAAGTCTCTATTTTAAGGAAATTTTGCAAGTGGTAGCAGTCCGAAACATCAAGCGGTTTGTCATTTTCGATTTTCGACATTCTGCCCCTTTTGGAAAATAAAAACAAATACTTCTGGGTCGAAATTAAATATGGCCTTTTTCCACAAGGTGCCTGACATTATTCTGAGTGTCCCTGCAAAAAATCTCGATTTTATACCAAATGTACAATTAGTTATGGCGTTTGCCCCTCCTCGGAAATCCCATGTTTCCCCCTGCCCTTCCCAGTTTTCTCCAATATGCTCTATAGGGGAGTAGTGGTTCTCTGCAAAATGACCCCCTTGCAGAGACCGCCTCCCCTGCCCCCAGTAGTCCCTCCCCCTTCCCCCAATTGCTTATATACGATATTTGCTGCCTCGAATGTCCCTAACAAACAATTATAAGCAAATGAAAACGGATTTAAGAGGGATTTAGGAGGTGTTCTTCGCCCAGCTGGGGGGGTGATGAACACCATGAAGGGGGGGTCATGTGGGATCGGTGTTGCCTCTAGTCCACTGAAACGATGTCAGTAACCGCTCAGATCAATCAAAGGGAGGGATAGGAGCCCGTCGGTATCGAGAAATTGTGCTTCGGCACTCGATTTGCGACATAAACAAATGCTGTGAGGGGAG
>NW_026089414.1:37500-40000 GCF_933775445.1 Argentina anserina | reverse complement strand
GCTCGGCATGGCACTTGCTCGGCCTTGCTCGGCATGGCACTTGCTCGGCATGGCACTTGCTCGGCATGGCACTTGCTCGGCACTTGCTCGGCATGGCACTTGCTCGGCATGGCACTTGCTCGGCCTTGAAAGGCATACCATATGCCTTGGCGAGGCTAATATCCCTGCCTGGCGAGGCTAATTTGCCTGCAGGAATGAAGGCTGAATGGGCTAGCGAGGCTAGTATTCCTGCCTGGCGAGGCTAATATCCATGCAGGAATGCAGGCTGAATTGGCTAGCGAGGCTAATATCCCTGCCTAGCGAGGCTAATATGCCCGCAGGAATGCAGGCAGAATGGGCTAGCGAGGCTAATATCCCTGCCTAGCGAGGCTAATATGCCCGCAGGAATGCAGGCAGAATGGGCTAGCGAGGCAAATATCCCTGCCTAGCGAGGCTAATATGCCCGCAGGAATGCAGGCAGAATGGGCTAGCGAGGCTAATATCCATGCCTAGCGAGGCTAATATCCCTGCCTGGCGAGGCTAATCTCCCCGCCTGGCGAGGCTAATAGCGTGTGAGACAACACACAGACAACACGGAGACAACACACGGACAACACGGAGACAACACGCCTGGCGAGGCTAATTCCCCTGCCTGGCGAGGCTAATTCCCCTGCCTGGCGAGGCTAATATGGCTGCACGCTAGCATGCCAACGAATGCCAAACCTCGAAAACTCAATTTTATTTCAAATATCCCCCTGCATTTTATGTTTCAAACCTATAGGGGACGATTTTTAGGACATTTTAAGATTGACATATCGTCATTTGGTCGAGTTTTCAGTTTATTTTGATTTTCTACATCTCAGAAACGAGAAATATCATATCAAATCGAAAACTCATCCAAATGACCTGAAATCAACTTCTAAATTTCTCTAAAATCATTGCTTACAGTTCTGAACCATAAAATATATACACTTTTACAAGTGAAACGGAGTTGGAAATTTCCAAAGCCAAGAACGCGACATGGCCTTGCCTAGAGTGCAAATGCCATGTCAAGGCCGCATTCTGTTCAACTTTGCCCGCACTATAATTTGACCATAAATAAGTCTCTATTTTAAGGAAATTTTGCAAGTGGTAGCAGTCCGAAACATCAAGCGGTTTGTCATTTTCGATTTTCGACATTCTGCCCCTTTTGGAAAATAAAAACAAATACTTCTGGGTCGAAATTAAATCTGGCCTTTTTCCACAAGGTGCCTGACATTATTCTGAGTGTCCCTGCAAAAAATCTCGATTTTATACCAAATGTACAATTAGTTATGGCGTTTGCCCCTCCTCGGAAATCCCATGTTTCCCCCTGCCCTTCCCAGTTTTCTCCAATATGCTCTATAGGGGAGTAGTGGTTCTCTGCAAAATGACCCCCTTGCAGAGACCGCCTCCCCTGCCCCCAGTAGTCCCTCCCCCTTCCCCCAATTGCTTATATACGATATTTGCTGCCTCGAATGTCCCTAACAAACAATTATAAGCAACTAAAAACGGATTTAAGAGGGATTTAGGAGGTGTTCTTCACCCAGCTGGGGGGGTGCTGAACAACACGAAGGGGGGGTCATGTGGGATCGGTGTTGCCTCTAGTCCACTGAAACGATGTCAGTAACCGCTCAGATCAATCAAAGGGAGGGATAGGAGCCCGTCGGTATCGAGAAATTGTGCTTCGGCACTCGATTTGCGACATAAACAAATGCTGTGAGGGGAGGAAGGTGTCGGTGTCGATGAACTCAGTTCAATGCGCGAGTAATAAGCAGGCCGGGGGACTGGGCGCGATGCAAAGTGCTTCGGCATTCGATTTGTGAAAAGCGAGGGTGGCGAGGGGGGGAAGGTGCCGGTGTCGGAACCCACTAGTACGCGCAAGTAGATGTATTTCGAAAGCGCCGAGCGGGGGGAAGGTGCCGGTATCGATGAACCCTCTTCAATGCTTGCAGTAATAAGCAGATCGGGTGTCGGGGGCGATGCAAAGCTCTCGGAAGCTCCGTTTGTGAAAAGCGAGCGCGGCGAAGGGGGGGAAAGAGATGCCGGTGGCCGAAATACACTCACCTCAATGCTCGAGTAGTAGCAAATCGGGTGCCGTGGCGCAATGCAGAGTGCTTCGGCACTCGATTTGCGACATAAACAAATGCGGCGAGGGGAGGAAGGTGTCGGCGTCGATGAACTCAGTTCAATGCGCGAGTAATAAGCAGGCCGGGGGACTGGGCGCGATGCAAAGTGCTTCGGCATTTGATTTGTGAAAAGCGAGGGCGGCGAGGGGGGGAAGGTGCCGGTGTCGGAACCCACTAGTACGCGCAAGTAGATGTATTTCGAAAGCGCCGAGCGGGGGGAAGGTGCCGGTATCGATGAACCCTCTTCAATGCTTGCAGTAATAAGCAGATCGGGTGTCGGGGGCGATGCAAAGCTCTCGGAAGCTCCGTTTGTGAAAAGCAAGCGCGGCGAGCGGGGGGAAGAGATGCCGGTGGCCGAAATATACTCACCTCAA
>NW_026089414.1:12500-17500 GCF_933775445.1 Argentina anserina | reverse complement strand
TGTCCCTGCCTTGCCCTTGCCCTTTCTTGGCCTGGCCTTGCCTTGGTTTGCTCGGTATTGGCATCGCCTTGCCTTGCATTGGCATTTGTTGCCCCTGCCTTGGCCTTGGTTGCCGCTGCCTTGCCCTTGCTTGGCCTGGCCTTGCTCGGCATTGGCATCGCCTTGCCTTGCATTGGCATTTGTTGCCCCTGCCTTGCCCTCGGTTGCCCCTGCCTTGGCCTTGGTTGCCGCTGCCTTGCCCTTGCCTTGCTCGGCATTGGCATCGCCTTGCCTTCCATTAGCATTTGTTGCCCCTGCCTTGGCCTTGGTTGCCGCTGCCTTGCCCTTGCTTGGCCTGGCCTGGCCTGGCCTTGCTCGGCATTGGCATCGCCTTGCCTTGCATTGGCATTTGTTGCCCCTGCCTTGCCCTCGGTTGCCCCTGCCTTGGCCTTGGTTGCCGCTGCCTTGCCCTTGCTTGCCCTTGCCTTGCTCGGCATCGGCATCGCCTTGCCTTCCATTGGCATTTGTTGCCCCTGCCTTGCCCTTGCTTGGCCTTGCCCGGCCTCGTCTTTCCCTTTCCTGGCACTGCCCTCGTTGTGGCTTGCCTGGCCTTGCTTGCTTGACACTGCCCTTGCTTGTCCTTGCCTTGTGCTTTGGCTTGCCTGGCCTTGCTGCCTTGCCTTGCTCGGCATGGCACTTGCTCGGCCTTGCTCGGCATGGCACTTGCTCGGCCTTGCTCGGCATGGCACTTGCTCGGCCTTGCTCGGCATGGCACTTGCTCGGCCTTGAAAGGCATACCATATGCCTTGGCGAGGCTAATATCCCTGCCTGGCGAGGCTAATTTGCCTGCAGGAATGAAGGCTGAATGGGCATTGGCATTGCCTTGCATTGGCCTCGGTCTTGCATTGCTCGGAATTGGCATTGCCTTGCCTTCTTGGCCTTGGTTGCCCCTGCCTTGCCCTTGCCCTTGCTTGGCCTTGCCTTGCGTTGCTCGGCATTGGCATTGGCATTGCCTTGCCTTGTATTGGCCTCGCCTCGCCTTGCCCTGCCCTGCCATGCCTTTCCTTGACTTGCTCGGCATTGGAATTGGCATTGCTTGATTGGCCTAGTTGCCCTTGCCTTGCCTTGCCTTGCGTTGCCTGGCCTCGCGTACGTGCATTGCATTGCCTTGCATGGCCTTGCATTTCCCTTGCTTGCCACTGCCTTGCCTTGCATTGCCCGGCCTCGCCTGTGTGCATGGCATTGCCTTGCCTTGCCTTGCTTGGCATTGACATTGTCTTGCCTTGCGTTGGCCTTGCTTGGCATCGGCATTGCCTTGGCTTGCCTAGCTCGGCATTGGCATTGGTTGCCCCTGCCTTGCCCTCGGCATTGGCATTGCCTTGGCTTGCCAGGCCTTGCCTCGCTCGGCATTGGCATTTGTTGCCCCTGCCTTGCCCTCGGCATTGGCCCTGCCTTGGCTTGCCAGGCCTTGCCTCGCTCGGCATTGGCATTGGTTGCCCCTGCCTTGCCCTCGGCATTGGCCCTGGTTGCCCCTGCCGTGCCCCTAGCTTGGCCTTGCCTTGCCTTGCATTGGCCTTGGTTGCCCCTGCCTTGCCAATATTGGCACTGCCTTGCTTTGCCCTTGCCTTGGCTTGCTCGGCATTGGAACTGCCTTGCTTTGCCCCGGCCTTGCCTTCTCGGCATTGGCATTGCGTTGCCTTGATTTGCACTGGCCTTGGTCAGCTCGGCATTGGCATTGGCATTGGCATTGGCACTGCCTTGCCTTGCCTTGCCTTGGCGTTGGTTGTCCCTGCCTTGCCCTTGCCCTTTCTTGGCCTGGCTTTGCCTTGGTTTGCTCGGTATTGGCATCGCCTTGCCTTGCATTGGCATTTGTTGCCCCTGCCTTGGCCTTGGTTGCCGCTGCCTTGCCCTTGCTTGGCCTGGCCTGGCCTTGCCTTGCTCGGCATTGGCATCGCCTTGCCTTGCATTGGCATTTGTTGCCCCTGCCTTGCCCTCGGTTGCCCCTGCCTTGGCCTTGGTTGCCGCTGCCTTGCCCTTGCTTGCCCTTGCCTTGCTCGGCATTGGCATCGCCTTGCCTTCCATTGGCATTTGTTGCCCCTGCCTTGGCCTTGGTTGCCGCTGCCTTGCCCTTGCCTTGCTCGGCATCGGCATTTGTTGCCCCTGCCTTGCCCTTGCTTGGCCTTGCCCGGCCTCGTCTTTCCCTTTCCTAGCACTGCCCTCGTTGTGGCTTGCCTGGCCTTGCTTGCTTGACACTGCCCTTGCTTGTCCTTGCCTTGTGCTTTGGCTTGCCTGGCCTTGCTGCCTTGCCTTGCTCGGCATGGCACTTGCTCGGCCTTGCTCGGCATGGCACTTGCTCGGCCTTGCTCGGCATGGCACTTGCTCGGCCTTGCTCGGCATGGCACTTGCTCGGCCTTGAAAGGCATACCATATGCCTTGGCGAGGCTAATATCCCTGCCTGGCGAGGCTAATTTGCCTGCAGGAATGAAGGCTGAATGGGCTAGCGAGGCTAGTATTCCTGCCTGGCGAGGCTAATATCCATGCAGGAATGCAGGCTGAATTGGCTAGCGAGGCTAATATCCCTGCCTAGCGAGGCTAATATCCCTGCCTAGCGAGGCTAATATGCCCGCAGGAATGCAGGTAGAATGGGCTAGCGAGGCTAATATCCCTGCCTAGCGAGGCTAATATGCCCGCAGGAATGCAGGCAGAATGGGCTAGCGAGGCTAATATCCATGCCTAGCGAGGCTAATATCCCTGCCTGGCGAGGCTAATCTCCCCGCCTGGCGAGGCTAATAGCGTGTGAGACAACACACAGACAACACGGAGACAACACACGGACAACACGGAGACAACACGCCTGGCGAGGCTAATTCCCCTGCCTGGCGAGGCTAATTCCCCTGCCTGGCGAGGCTAATTCCCCTGCCTGGCGAGGCTAATATGGCTGCACGCTAGCATGCCAACGAATGCCAAACCTCGAAAACTCAATTTTATTTCAAATATCCCCCTGCATTTTATGTTGCAAACCTATAGGGGACGATTTTTAGGACATTTTAAGATTGACATATCGTCATTTGGTCGAGTTTTCAGTTTATTTTGATTTTCTACATCTCAAAAACGAGAAATATCATATCAAATCGAAAACTCATCCAAATGACCTGAAATCAACTTCTAAATTTCTCTAAAATCATTGCTTACAGTTCTGAACCATAAAAGATATACACTTTTACAAGTGAAACGGAGTTGGAAATTTCCAAAGCCAAGAACGCGACATGGCCTTGCCTAGAGTGCAAATGCCATGTCAAGGCCGCATTCTGTTCAACTTTGCCCGCACTATAATTTGACCATAAATAAGTCTCTATTTTAAGGAAATTTTGCAAGTGGTAGCAGTCCGAAACATCAAGCGGTTTGTCATTTTCGATTTTCGACATTCTGCCCCTTTTGGAAAATAAAAACAAATACTTCTGGGTCGAAATTAAATCTGGCCTTTTTCCACAAGGTGCCTGACATTATTCTGAGTGTCCCTGCAAAAAATCTCGATTTTATACCAAATGTACAATTAGTTATGGCGTTTGCCCCTCCTCGGAAATCCCATGTTTCCCCCTGCCCTTCCCAGTTTTCTCCAATATGCTCTATAGGGGAGTAGTGGTTCTCTGCAAAATGACCCCCTTGCAGAGACCGCCTCCCCTGCCCCCAGTAGTCCCTCCCCCTTCCCCCAATTGCTTATATACGACATTTGCTGCCTCGAATGTCCCTAACAAACAATTATAAGCAATTGAAAACGGATTTAAGATGGATTTAGGAGGTGTTCTTCGCCCAGCTGGGGGGGTGATGAACACCACGAAGGGGGGGTCATGTGGGATCGGTGTTGCCTCTAGTCCACTGAAACGATGTCAGTAACCGCTCAGATCAATCAAAGGGAGGGATAGGAGCCCGTCGGTATCGAGAAATTGTGCTTCGGCACTTGATTTGCGACATAAACAAATGCTGTGAGGGGAGGAAGGTGTCGGTGTCGATGAACTCAGATCAATGCGCGAGTAATAAGCAGGCCGGGGGACTGGGCGTGATGCAAAGTGCTTTGGCATTCGATTTGTGAAAAGCGAGGGCGGCGATGGGGGGAAGGTGCCGGTGTCGGAACCCACTAGTACGCGCAAGTAGATGTATTTCGAAAGCGCCGAGCGGGGGGAAGGTGCCGGTATCGATGAACCCTCTTCAATGCTTGCAGTAATAAGCAGATCGGGTGTCGGGGGCGATGCAAAGCTCTTGGAAGCTCCGTTTGTGAAAAGCGAGCGCGGCGAGCGGGGGGAAGAGATGCCGGTGGCCGAAATATACTCACCTCAATGCTCGAGTAGTAGCAAATCGGGTGCCGCGGCGCAATGCAGAGTGCTTCGGCACTCGATTTGCGACATAAACAAATGCGGCGAGGGGAGGAAGGTGTCGGTGTCGATGAACTCAGTTCAATGCGCGAGTAATAAGCAGGCCGGGGGACTGGGCGCGATGCAAAGTGCTTCGGCATTTGATTTGTGAAAAGCGAGGGCGGCGAGGGGGGGAAGGTGCCGGTGTCGGAACCCACTAGTACGCGCAAGTAGATGTATTTCGAAAGCGCCGAGCGGGGGGAAGGTGCCGGTATCGATGAACCCTCTTCAATGCTTGCAGTAATAAGCAGATCGGGTGTCGGTGGCGATGCAAAGCTCTTGGAAGCTCCGTTTGTGAAAAGCAAGCGCGGCGAGCGGGGGGAAGAGATGCCGGTGGCCGAAATATACTCACCTCAATGCTCGAGTAGTAGCAAATCGGGTGCCGCGGCGCAATGCAGAGTGCTTCGGCACTCGATTTGTGAAAAAAACAAATGCGGCGAGGGGAGGAAGGTGTCGGTGTCGATGAACTCAGTTCAATGCGCGAGTAATAAGCAGGCCGGGGGACTGGGCGCGATGCAAAGTGCTTCGGCATTTGATTTGTGAAAAGCGAGGGCGGCGAGGGGGGGAAGGTGCCGGTGTCGGAACCCACTAGTACGCGCAAGTAGATGTATT
>NW_026089414.1:0-2500 GCF_933775445.1 Argentina anserina | reverse complement strand
CCTTGCAGAGACCGCCTCCCCTGCCCCCAGTAGTCCCTCCCCCTTCCCCCAATTGCTTATATACGACATTTGCTGCCTCGAATGTCCCTAACAAACAATTATAAGCAATTGAAAACGGATTTAAGATGGATTTAGGAGGTGTTCTTCGCCCAGCTGGGGGGGTGATGAACACCACGAAGGGGGGGTCATGTGGGATCGGTGTTGCCTCTAGTCCACTGAAACGATGTCAGTAACCGCTCAGATCAATCAAAGGGAGGGATAGGAGCCCGTCGGTATCGAGAAATTGTGCTTCGGCACTTGATTTGCGACATAAACAAATGCTGTGAGGGGAGGAAGGTGTCGGTGTCGATGAACTCAGATCAATGCGCGAGTAATAAGCAGGCCGGGGGACTGGGCGTGATGCAAAGTGCTTTGGCATTCGATTTGTGAAAAGCGAGGGCAGCGATGGGGGGAAGGTGCCGGTGTCGGAACCCACTAGTACGCGCAAGTAGATGTATTTCGAAAGCGCCGAGCGGGGGGAAGGTGCCGGTATCGATGAACCCTCTTCAATGCTTGCAGTAATAAGCAGATCGGGTGTCGGGGGCGATGCAAAGCTCTTGGAAGCTCCGTTTGTGAAAAGCGAGCGCGGCGAGCGGGGGGAAGAGATGCCGGTGGCCGAAATATACTCACCTCAATGCTCGAGTAGTAGCAAATCGGGTGCCGCGGCGCAATGCAGAGTGCTTCGGCACTCGATTTGCGACATAAACAAATGCGGCGAGGGGAGGAAGGTGTCGGTGTCGATGAACTCAGTTCAATGCGCGAGTAATAAGCAGGCCGGGGGACTGGGCGCGATGCAAAGTGCTTCGGCATTTGATTTGTGAAAAGCGAGGGCGGCGAGGGGGGGAAGGTGCCGGTGTCGGAACCCACTAGTACGCGCAAGTAGATGTATTTCGAAAGCGCCGAGCGGGGGGAAGGTGCCGGTATCGATGAACCCTCTTCAATGCTTGCAGTAATAAGCAGATCGGGTGTCGGTGGCGATGCAAAGCTCTTGGAAGCTCCGTTTGTGAAAAGCAAGCGCGGCGAGCGGGGGGAAGAGATGCCGGTGGCCGAAATATACTCACCTCAATGCTCGAGTAGTAGCAAATCGGGTGCCGCGGCGCAATGCAGAGTGCTTCGGCACTCGATTTGTGAAAAAAACAAATGCGGCGAGGGGAGGAAGGTGTCGGTGTCGATGAACTCAGTTCAATGCGCGAGTAATAAGCAGGCCGGGGGACTGGGCGCGATGCAAAGTGCTTCGGCATTCGATTTGTGAAAAGCGAGGGCGGCGAGGGGGGGAAGGTGCCGGTGTCGGAACCCACTAGTACGCGCAAGTAGATGTATTTCGAAAGCGCCGAGCGGGGGGAAGGTGCCGGTATCGATGAACCCTCTTCAATGCTTGCAGTAATAAGCAGATCGGGTGTCGGGGGCGATGCAAAGCTCTTGGAAGCTCCGTTTGTGAAAAGCGAGCGCGGCGAAGGGGGGGAAGAGATGCCGGTGGCCGAAATATACTCACCTCAATGCTCGAGTAGTAGCAAATCGGGTTCCGCGGCGCAATGCAAGTCCCAATTATCCTGTCCCTCATTTTGTACGATCTCTTCATGCCGGGCGATGCCGGGCTTGGCTTCACTCGATTGTCTGCGTTGTCGGCTAGCATTCGTGCGAGTCGGGGGCGCGGTCCGTTCAGTGTTGCTGGGCCTTGCGAACGTAACGGCGTATGAGTTGTGAATTGGTTGTGTGGGTTGGCGGGCTCCGTGCTTCGGCATCGAACCGTCCGCGCGCGCTCCGTGTCAGTGACGCGATAAGAATTTCTTGTGCCCCGAACGGATTCCTGTATTTGTTGCCTATCGTAAAGGAACGGTGCCTCTCGTTGACCCTTTCCTTCCCCGACCCGCGCGGCCGGGGGAAGGACATCATAGCACTGCTTGTGCCCCCTCGTGCTGAACGCCCCTCGCGGCGCGGACAGTGCGGCGGTTTCCAAGTTGCCTGCTCGATATCTCGGATGCGGAAAATTCGGCGGACTCGGGGTCTCTGCACCCCGGCACGTCCGGTATAAAGCGACACGTACGACCGCCAGGCCCGTCGCGGGGTTTCCCGCGCGGCGCCCGGCGTCGGCAAAGGAATGCTACCTGGTTGATCCTGCCAGTAGTCATATGCTTGTCTCAAAGATTAAGCCATGCATGTGTAAGTATGAACTAATTCAGACTGTGAAACTGCGAATGGCTCATTAAATCAGTTATAGTTTGTTTGATGGTATCTACTACTCGGATAACCGTAGTAATTCTAGAGCTAATACGTGCAACAAGTCCCGACTCTCGGAAGGGATGCATTTATTAGATAAAAGGTCAACGCGGGCTCTGCCCGTCGCATTGATGATTCATGATAACTCGACGGATCGCACAGCCTTCGTGCTGGCGACGCATCATTCAAATATCTGCCCTATCAACTTTCGATGGTAGGATAGTGGCCTACCATGGTGGTGACG